>NC_051181.1:134241993-134280403 GCF_013339695.2 Rhipicephalus sanguineus | reverse complement strand
ATGCACAGGTCCAGACATTTTGGCATTTACTTGTGCTGAAGATCGCAAGAAGCACCACTTCGTTATTCGCCAGGATTATTGGCATGTGTCATGTCGTGTGGTTCTGTGTGTCGTGTCATATTCCATGCAATTGACAGTTTGCAAAATAGTTACTGCGCATGCATGAGGCAGTATGTTTCTGTTGGAAAACAGAATGTTTTCCACAGGAACAACCTCGACCACAAACTTGCAGACAAACTTATTTTTTCAATTCACCTTTATTTCGTTTCACCCTTTCTCTCTGCATACGAGGAAACTTACAATGAGGCGTGACATTCCTGCAGTGTGTTTTGAAAAGCCTCTGTGCTGCTCTTGCACCTTCGCTGGAATGTGACGGGGTGAAACTGCTTAGAGCGTGAAAAGTAGTCTGGAAACGAGAAGTTTGATGGGAAAAAATTCTTGCAGGAAAGCCAACTTACAGCAAAGTGTACGCTAGGGGGCACTCACTATTTTGCAAAGTGTCAATTTCTTCAAACTAACTCCGCCAACATGTCGAACTTCGTCAACTCACTCTGCAACACACAGATTCTGCCAGGCAGCGTGAAACTTGACCGGGTGTTCAGCTTTCATAGTGGGCTCCAGCTCTTCTGCATCTATGTACTACGTAAGACAAAAGAAACCATCAAAACAGAAACTTCTAGCAACTTCATCAAGCGCACAACATGCCGGCTGCTACTATAAAGCGGCATTTACAGTTCACTGCATCTTGCATATAAAGGAAGGAAGGGACGACGTGGTGGCATTAAAGTGCAAACTAGCTTTACTAACGGGAAAAAACATGTTCTATACAAATGAGAGACGTTGGAAGCTTCAAGAACAATTACGAGTTAAAGTGAATTTCTGCTGGGGGGAGGGGTAAGGGCAGAAAACATGAAGAGAAAAGGGAGAGAAAATAAAAACTATTCGTGCACTATGGTTTTTCAATATGCAATGGAGCTTACAACTACAGTAACCGTAACGTGAGAACAACATAACAGTAAGCTAAGCAACTGAAGTATTGCAATGCATGAGGAGAACCCCATACCATGATCATCAGTCTGTGGTTGCAGGCGAGTGCAGCGTGTTGGAGGGCCTTGATAACCGAGGAGTAGGCGTCCTGCAGCTTGATGTACTTTCCGACAAGTGCAATGGTCACTTCCCTCCGGAGCCGTTCTGTCTTGAGGGCAAGGTCACGCCATTTGTACATCAGACGACGAGGTCTTGGAGTGGGAACCTGCAGCAACACAAAACTTCGTCAGGCACCAAACTGTGAAACAATAAGTGACTGAATACTATTGCCCAAGGTCAAGATTGTAGCCCTTATTTCTTCTAGCAGTCATTACTCGTAAGAACAGAAGCTTGGGCAAGTTGGTAAGGATCCATGAAGTTAACGCGTTAAATTATCGAAGCGCACTTCATACATAAGCTAGACAATGTGTATTGCGCTAGTGAATCAAGAATTTGATTACTTTGCCAGACTTTAGGGCAAATGTGATTGTACATTTGATACTTGCCTCATGATGTCCCAGTCACGTGACCACTTTTTTCTTCTCTGTTTAGTTCCCTTTCCCTCGTCATGTACAGATGCACTTTCTCACTGAAATAAAACTAGTTGGAAGTCCGCACTCTTTGCCTCTTCTTATCCTGTCCCTTTTCCTTATCCTTTAAGTACTGTCAATACCTTCTTAATCAGTCACTGCTCATTCTGTAAAGGCTACAGCACAAATAGGCTTGCTACAAACCCTTAGGAACCATGGAGAGGCAGTTGTCATATCGGAGCATTGGCTAGGCAGTAGCGTACTTTACATATCTGAAACTGTACAAAGGTCTTAAACTCTTCAGCTTATCATTGTTAGGATAAGCCAAGTTTGCCTTAAAAAGGGAGTCCCATGAATTTATCACTGCCGCAAACATTTGCAGTGATAGCCATAATTTAGCATACTGCTGCGTGGCTTACAAAAACACCACTGGCCTTCAAGCAGCACCAGGGAACTTCCCAAGTGCATTCCCACCAGATACGTATGAAAAGCAAAGGTTCACACTTGAACACACGTACACATTCAGAAACTCATAAATTCCAAGAACATCTACTGTACAGAAATCCAGAAAACAGCAGTTGTGGTTAATGCAAACCTTGCTAAGGCAGATGAACGGTAGCACTAAAACAATGGAAAAAGAAAGGTAGCCAAAGGATAGTGTACATATGTTTTCTCATATCTAAATTCGGCATCTATCCTATGTATAGGATAGCATCTCAACTTAATTTTCTCGTTCATGTCATTCTAAAGGCACTCTGGAACACAGCAAAACAAAGACAAGATTTGAACAACAAAATGAGCATGAAATAGACTTAACAGAACTGTCACCTCGCTCACTTGTGTGCAGTTTGTTTAAAGGTAGCGCCAGTTAGATTGCCATCTCACCTGAAGGTGAAGGCGTTCTGCAAAAAGCTCGACGATGCCTTGTTCCTCCATGAAGATGGGCACGTGGTAGATGCTCGGCACGTCATGCATGCAGAGAACCTGTCGTGGCTCAACGTGGCAAAAGTTGGATATCTTATCCTTGACAGCTTTCGTGATCTCATTTTCGCTGCGGCAAACAATCTGCAATAAGTGGATCACATGTCAGAATGCTGCCCATAGAAGACAGAGAATGGAAGTTTCCTGCGAATAGGCTTCATTCCCATACTACTGTTAACAGTTTTAAAAGTAACAACAGCTAAATTTGCTTAACTCACTACTATTTTAGATAAGGATATTTGTAAATTCTGATAATTAGGTTGGCCACATTAAAAGCGATAGAGCTTTTAATGGTTGACATTTATCTTGGCATTCATTTACAGAGTCCACACTAGCACCCTTGACAGGAACTTGCCATCAAAGCTCTAATCAACCCTCTCCGATTTTCCCACATCAATATATCAAACTTTCACAACTTTACCAAAATCGACAGAGCAAAAGTTTACAAGCAACTTAGCCTTGATTGTACCACTGCAAAGAAGGCTCCCTTACTGCAATAACACAGGCATACCAACGCACATATCTGAGACTTGACTGCTGAATTACATTTGAAATAGTGGCCTAAACCTAAAAGCAAAGGAAAGCTATGAATGCTGCTTACCAAATCTGGGGATAGACCCAAGCCTCGCAATTCGCGGACGCTAGCCTGTGTCGGCTTCGTCTTGTGCTCACCGGTGCTCTTGGGCTGCAAAGAGAATCTGCCATCACCTTTACTTATACACAACAAGCAAACATATCCCTCTGTTTCCTTTCTGCCGTCACCTTTACTTATACAAAACAAGCAGACATACCCCACTGTTCCAGAAGTTTGTGTGAAGTCCACTGTTTTCTTTCATAGTATCACATTTCAGACAGAATGTAGTCCCAATTGCTTGAGTAAAGATACAAACAGTCGCTACAGTGCACAATTAAATGTGAAGGGGTAGGGCTCAGTAGAGCAACAGGTGGAAAGACAATGAAACATGTTGAAAGTGTTGCCACCTACTTCGAGCGCCGCTATCTGTAGAAATGGTAGGTGCTGATATCTAGAGAAAGGAGGGTGATCCAGCTTCCCACGACATCACATCGTCTGTGATTTCGTCATTTGTGATTTAGTTCCTTGAATAAAGCGCATATGAGAGGCTGGACTAAAGGTGCAATTAAACGACTTTTCATTCCGACCATCTCATTCGTTCCACCTTGCAACATCCTCTTGCATACAGAGCTTCTTGCGCAATACCTCAATTTCTGTCTCACATTCGAAATGAAAGAGACCCTTTTGTAGGATAGGGCAATACGTACAATGCCACCAAGCTTAATGACAATTTATTCAGCTATTCTTGTTTGACGCACAAGTGAGGAGGTGTAATCAACAGACAAGACCACACATTCTTAAGGATATTATTTGTATCCACAGTATTTTTTTAAATTAAGAGTCTGCCACTTTTTAGGATGGTTTGTTTATGGGATTTAACGTCCCACATTGACTCAGGCTATGAGAGAACCGAAGTGAAGGTCTCCAGAGGATTTCGACCCCCTGGGGTTCTTTTATGTGCACTGAAACACACCGTACAATGGGCCTCTAGCATTTTGCCTCCATCGAAATGCGACCACCTCAGCAGGGATCGAACTCTCGACTTTCGGGTCAGTAGCTGAGCACTGAACAACTTGGCCACCACAACAGCCCACATTTTATAATTATAGAGTGTGCGCAGACAAAATTGACTTTGTTTACACAAGCACTTTGCAAATACTGACGCTACAAGTTTTTTTTTCTCTTACCTGTGGCACCAAGCTGACATGGACACAGCAGAAGTTCTCTCTTTTGACACGAAATTGAAACTGTCGGAAGGCCTCCACGAAGGGCATTCCTTCAATATCACCTATCGTCCCTCCGAGCTGCAAGACAATATATAGTGCAGGCACATTAAATGTTACCCTGCAAAAGCTGCAAATTGCAATGTCGTGCATTACCTCAATGATGCAAACTTCCGGTGTCTGGTTAGAGTCATTGACAGGAATAAGTGCTACTTTCTGAACCCACTCCTGAATAGCATCTGTGATGTGGGGAACAACCTGAAAGTAGTTCACAATTTGTTGTAGCCTTTCCATACTGCAGTCTTTAAGCACAACTATGCAAAGGGCACATCACACCAGCTCACTGCCAGTTGAACACCAAAAATTACTTTCACGCTTCAAGCACAATACCTCTACTACTTTCTCCACTAGTACAGACAGTGCTACAAACTCTGCACCATGCATATACATGTTTGAAACGAATAGAACTGGCCAGATGTCACATAATACGTCGGTGAAGTGCTGCACCACAAGAACGTTAGGATGCCTAAGTGAATCGTGTTAAATTGTTTTTAATCAAAAGCTGATTTAGTTCAGCACAGCCTAGATGCACTCTCGTTTTTCTATCAAAAGGTGCTCTTGTTGTGATAGTGCTACACACTGGCATAGCCGGGGGGGGAGAGCAACCCCCCCTCTCCAAAAAAAAATTCTGGCTACACTACTGATGCTGCACAAAGTCCTATTGACCAGTGGTCATCTCAGACATGTAACATTCTGCTTTTAATTGCTTACTAGAGGTATGCTTACATGTTTCGGTTAAGTCTACTCATAGCTATGCTTAAGTATTCCCGTGTTATTCACTTCTTCGTTACACATGCATTAAATATCCCATTTCCATGCATATCATGCCTTACTTATTGGTGTTCACCGTTAACCTATTGGAAAAGTTGTTTTAGCTACTGTTAACATGCACGACGATTCGAGAAATGGCCACAGTAGTCAAGATGTTTCATAACACAACTATTTTTATCGCAGTTCCGAAAGTACTAGCATTACCTGCACAGTCTTGCCGAGGTAATCTCCCTTTCGCTCCTTGTTGATGACATGCTGATAGATTTTGCCCGTCGTTATGTTATTATCTCTGTGCAACGTGATGTCCAAAAAACGCTCGTAGTTTCCCAAATCGAGGTCGACTTCTCCGCCGTCATCAAGAACGTACACCTCGCCTACGAGACAAAATCAAAACTTTTATGTAACGTACGCCACGGAGAAAAATGGGGCGCCAGACACAAGCGTCATAAAGATGGCGCGGAAAGGGACCACTTACCATGTTCGTACGGCGAGAACGTTCCGGCATCGATGTTTATGTACGGGTCTATCTTTATGGACGTGACTTGAAGGCCGCACGACTTGAGGATGGTACCAACGCTGCTGGCAATCACACCTTTGCCGATGCCGCTGATGACGCCGCCGGTGACCAGGATGTACTTCATCGCGGCGACTGGAGGCTGGGGATGGTACGGGTTTCACTGGCACAAGGAACGAACGCCTGTAGGTGTTCACGTCAAACAGATTAGCGCGGCAAAATTAAGACGAGCGCTCCCTCCTGTGGAAACGTTCGCTGCATGCACGTGGCTGCGTGCGCACGTTTCGTTTCTCCGCGCGATAGGCATGTGTTACAGTCAGCAGCAAAGGAGACGAGTCAAATGACATGCGCGGGAACTCGTAATGGGTACAACGAACCATGTTTCGGTGAAAGATTAAAGAGAACCCAACAAGAAAGGAATGAGAAGTTTCTCGCGCGAACCGAGGACAGCAAACGAGTACCGCGTGCTTTCGGTTAGTACGAAGTCGGTGGTTAGTGCGGTGAGAAAAATACGAAGACTGTAGTTAGTTGTACTCACGGTGCGACTCCGTGGGACGTTGACTTTAGAGAACAGAGTCAAATGGGAGCGCACAGTGGCCGCTAATCGCAGTGCGCGCGTCATTCATTCGCTGGGGCCCACTGGCCTCCTTGCCCCCTGCTGCCCTGCTTCCCCATGTGGCGCACTGGCGCACTTATTAAAATCGACATCGTTATCATTTTGTACCGAATCACTAAAGTGTTAAGTTTAATGTTATTGCAAGAAAACATTATGTTAGCTTTTTATGAGTGTTACCGAATGATTAACGCTGGAAGTTAGAGTTTTACCCTACTGACTGCGATGTTAAATTGGCATCGACAACACGGGTAAAGACGCCTGATGGCGGATGTTCGCGCCGAAAACACTTTAGCGACCGTACTTTAGCTGATATGTGTCTCTTCGAAGATCGTGTGTAACGGTGTTGGTTGGGAGAGTAACAACCCGTCCCTCAAAGATTGAGCCAGCTCAAAATCGGCGGCAATGATCCTCCGCAACGCCATCGCCGGGCGGAAGCGTACACGACAAAGTGAGGACGATGGCACCGACCACTCGGGTCTAGACCCGGACGACTTCTTCTCAGAGTTAGACGACGGGCTCAACGAGTCGAACGATAACTCTTCAGAAGTCGAGTTCGGCACCAGGTCCCGCGGCAAGCGACGTCGTGTAGGTGAAGGCGGCCGCGGGAGAGGACGCGGTCGCGGCGGTGGCAGGGGCCGTGGAGCAAGACGCAACGCATCAGAAAGCATAACAAGCGAAGACCCGGGCACCCTTTACGATGTAGTCCGGCTTGGTCGCCACTCGCTAACTGCCGTTGTCGACGACTGGATAGAGTCCTACAAGCAAGACAGAGATGCCGCCCTTCTGGACCTGATGACTTTCTTCTTCCACTGCTCCGGGTGCAAGGGCCGCATCACACCTCAGATGCAGGTCACCATGGAGCATAATCAGATCATTAGAAAAATGACCGAAGAGTTTGACGAGGAGAGCGGTGACTACCCGCTCATTATGACGGGCCCCCAGTGGAAGAAGTTCCGACAGACATTCTGCGAGTTCGTGCAAATTCTGGTGCGCCAGTGCCAGTACAGCATCATCTACGATCAGTTCTTGATGGACAACGTGATCTCCATACTCACCGGATTGTCTGATTCACAGGTGGGTTCGACACACTCAAACTCTATGAATAAAGGAAACGTGCAGAAGCTAAATAGAAAACAGTATAATGCTAAATTGGTTTTGAAATGTAAACAAACGCTACGTAAACTTGTGATATGAATTAACAGTTGCAATTTATTGCGAATGTATTAACAGGGAAATCGTATGAAACGAGAACATGCCTTTCAACTGTGTTCCATTGAGTTTCTGTTGTGTTTCTGACTGCTGTCACTGACACAGGGCTACCTTAAAGGAGCACTGACACAAATTTTTCATCTTGTTTTTTCCGTTGCAATAAGTAGCTAACGACACACTTATCATGGCTGGAAAGCTCGTTTGCTCGAGTGCGCAACGGTTAATTCTTTGGTGACGGTTTTATAGCACTCAGTCACAGTTTCACTTTCAAAGAGCACCGAGTGAGGCAGCACCCCGAGATGTTTTCATGTAAGCATAGCTGACAACGTGAGCACACAAAACCGCGTTGACAATTTTTTTCAATGAAGGCTTCCTGGGTGCTGCTATCATCCCCTCTAAAATGTAGTAAATATGTGTGACTTCCCCAGAAATGTACTGCCGAGGCAAGGACATCAGCCTTTGTACTCCCGTACAAGTGTGCCCCCTCTATCTGTTGAAAAGGTCTGCTAGGAGAGAGCGCTCGCAAGGATCGTGGCAGCCAACACAAACTCGTGACACAGGTGGCGGTTGGTTGTTTACACGAAAACCAAAGGTGCGTTTGTTGTGCAGTGGCGCGGCACGCACTTTAAGCTTGATTTTAAGTATGTTCTAGGCTATATTATGCGTTGATATTTCGTAGATGATGCGTGTGTGTCTACACAAATCTAACCCACAAGTTATCTCGCCTTCAAAATTTTGTGTCAGTACTCCTTTAACCTCATGTTCAAGAGAAGTAACTGCCTCTTATTGGTATTACACAAGAAAGTATTTCATTCTCCTTTTGTATTGATATTCTTTAGTTTGAGTGTAACCTCATTTAGCAAAAATGTGCTTCCATGCAGGTTCGTGCTTTCCGGCACACGTCCACACTGGCTGCAATGAAGTTGATGACAGCGCTTGTTGATGTTGCACTCAACTTGAGCATCAGCTTAGACAACACCCAACGTCAATACGAGGCCGAGCGGCAGAAGAACAAGGACAAGCGTGCAACCGAACGTCTTGAACTTCTCATGACCAAGCGGCAGGACCTGGAGGAAAACATGGAAGAAATCAAGAACATGCTGACCTACATGTTCAAAAGTGTGTTTGTCCACCGCTACCGTGACACACTTCCCGAAGTTCGCTCCATTTGCATGCTGGAGATTGGCCAGTGGATGAAGCGGTTCCACCAGCACTTTCTTGACGACAGTTACCTCAAGTACCTGGGCTGGACCCTGCACGATAAAGTTGGAGATGTGCGACTGCGGTGCCTGCAAGCACTGCTTCCCCTGTATTCATCCGAAGAGCTAACAAGTAAAATGGAGCTCTTTACCAACAAGTTCAAGGACCGCATAGTTGCCATGACTCTGGACAAGGAGTACGAAGTAGCTGTCCACGCTGTCAAGCTTGTCATTAGCATCCACAAGTTCCACAGGGAGATCCTGACTGATAAAGACTGTGAGCATGTCTACGAACTTGTCTACAGCTCACACAGAGCTGTTGCTCAAGCTGCTGGAGAGTTCCTCAATGAGAGGCTCTTCCAGCCTGATGAAGCGGCGGTGCAAGGTCTGCGGACACGACGGGGCAAGAAACGTTCGGTGAACACACCACTGATCCGCGACTTGGTGCAGTTTTTCATCGAGAGTGAACTGCATGAGCATGGTGCCTACCTTGTGGACAGTCTGATTGACAGCAACCCGATGATGAAAGACTGGGAATGCATGACCGACCTTCTGCTTGAAGAGCCGGGGCCAGACGAAGAGCAACTGGATGATCGACAAGAAACCTCCCTCATTGAGATTATGGTCTGCTGCACCAAACAAGCTGCCACGGGTGAGCCTCCAGTGGGAAGAGGACCCAATCGCAAGCAGATGTCAAACAAGGAGATGAAGCAGGTGGCCGATGACCGTGTCAAGCTGACGGAGCACTTCATACAGGCATTGCCAAGCCTCCTCAGCAAGTACATCGCAGACCAGGAAAAAATTGCTAATCTGATGGTGCTGCCTCAGTATTTTGATCTGGAGATCTACACATCTAGCCGGCAAGAGAAGTCCCTCGACTCACTGCTGAAACTTATACAAGAGATTGTCGAGCGCCACGACAACACGGAAGTGCTTGAAACGTGTGCCAGAACCTACGAGGCTCTGTGCAGTGAAGAACTAGCTGTTCATTCACGCTGTGCCGTGTCAAGGGGAACACTGATCGATTCTCTTGTGGGCCGATACAAGCAGGCCCTCTCTGCTTATGCAGAAGCGGGGGAAGATGCCGATGACGACGACATCTATGCGGTGCAGTCGGCACTCAAGAAAGTGTCAATCTTCTATGGTTGCCACAACTTGGGTCCCTGGACCATCTGGGAAGGAATCTTTGACTATTGGGTGAAAGGCGCGGGAGAGAGAAGCTTGTCTCTGGAAGGTGTCAAGCATGCAATTTCATGCTGTTCATCGGGTATCATGTGGGACCTGGCAGTGCTGGATGAAGGCAACATTCAGATGGCACACGTGCACGCCTTGAGAAACCGTCTCCGCGAGTTTATGGACACCATGGTGTATATGCTTCGGCATTGCACCGGTGCACTGCAAGAAGAGGCTTTTGTGAGTATCTGTGACCTGCTCATGATCTTCTGCCGGCAGCTGGGTGACAGTGAGCCTTTCAGTGCTCTAGTCTACGAACCTGACCGTGCCCTGCAGGCAAACCTTGGCGACTTCATCCAGCACAATGTTTTCGTGGAAGACGACTCAGCTGCCGAAGACGAGCAAGATGAACACCGCAAGATTGAAGAGCTACACAAGCGCCGCAACTTCCTGGCTTCCTTCTGCAAGCTCGTCGTGTACAACGTCATCAGTGTGCGCCCAGCTGCAGACGTCTTCAAGCACTACGTTCGATTCTACAATGATTACGGTGACATCATCAAAGCAACTCTGGGGAAAGCTCGTGAGATCAATAAGGTCAACTGTGCACGCACGATGGTACAGTCGCTCACGTCCCTCTTCAGCGCACTGGAGCGAGACCAACTGGGAAACATATCCCGTCAAGACGAAAACTTTGTAGCCATCAAGGAACTGGCCAAGCGGTTTGCCTTGTCCTTTGGCCTTGACCAGGTCAAGAACCGAGACTCGGTCGCAGCTCTTCATCGTGAAGGCATCATTTTCGCATGCACGCCGTTCGAGAACCCGCTCAACCCCCTGGGCCCACCGCCAAACCTTCCTTTCCTGGAGCTTCTGTGCGAGTTCACAAACAAGTTGATGAAGCTGGACAAGAAGGTCGTACTTCAATATTTGGACAGACACGTCCAAGCCAAACTGCCTGCTTCGCGAGCTGATGACTGGCAGCCGCTGCTCCTTTACCGCACCAGCCTCGTCCATGGCGAAGCTGAGCAGCCTGTGGCGAGAGCACCAGGACGTCAATACCGGGGAAGAAAGCGGCAGCGTGAAGATGATGACCACGCGGAAGAAGAGGAAATAGACCAGGATTCGGACAGGGGCTCAGAGTCAGAGTTTCGACCGTGAGCTGAACTTACCTTGTAAACTCTGAGTACCTTGTCCCAATGTGTGTTGATCAGAGCTCCCCCCACCTTTGACTTTGTACAAGTTCGTATTATTACTTTACCCCATGCACAAAGTTCTGTATAGTTAAATCTGCTGAGTATGGAAATGCCTCTTAATTGCCCGTTTTCGATTGTACTGCCAGTAACTTTTCACACCTATTTGTAGAATGCAACATTTCGCATTTATGCATTCACATCAGGGTTCTATTAAATTATTGGTTCACTGTGATTTCTGCAAAGCACAGTGAGGTGCTGCAAGTTAGTTTCCAACTTCTATTTGTTGTTTTTTGTATTAGACACCAACATATCCATTTGCAATAAATTTGGTCAAACGCTAGTTCCAAGCATTCCGATATACAAAATGGATGTCCAAATGTATCCTATTGCTGGCCATGGCTATAAGAGGCTCTCAAATCTGTCACTTCTTTATTACCTGGCATTCACTTTGTACACAAGGCAATGTACATATTTTCTTTATTATAGTATGTATTCATTTTATTTCAGTGTTTCATTTTTGAGCATAATATAATGCTAACATGTAGCACCTGAATACATAGGCATGGGTAAGGTTGTTCACTCTTTATGAGAACATCTCATCAGTATTCAGTGTGCTATAACATGTTTCGACTCCTTGACAGGAAGTAACGTTCCCATGATGGAAAATGTTGATTTGTCAGACTGACTTGCGGGCCCCTATTCCATATTTAGGCACCTATGAACACTTAGTGCTGTTCTCATGTGGGCAGTGGAGAGCCCTTTCAGAGCATAGTTATTTAGCAAGGCAGATGTGGAACAGCCTCATAACCATATTTTTGGAACGCAGCAGTGCTTTGTTCGTGAAACATGGAACGGGGGGCATTGTGTACATCGTAAGAGAGAGAGACAGCTCCGACCACGTATTGCTGTTGATAAGTACTACACATCTGTGCTTGTCTACGGAAGCCTTGTTGATGAACACTTTCTGATAGAAATAAGTGAGTTTTAGTACTTTTCTTTTTTCTTTTTTTTCGAAAGTCTGCCCTTAGGCATAATAATTATTGAGTACTTGACCGAGGCAGGTGGAAAATTGCCATTGTTACTATTTGGTCTGGAAAGCAAAGAACCTGAGACACACGCTGTTCTTCTCAAACATCTTTCTTTGTCAATAATGCAAACTTTGTCATAGTTTTGTGATTAGGGACTAGGCTTCCATCATTGCCTAGGAAAGAATCATCAAATCACGGCACAACCTCAAATTCCTTGGCATTCAGACTCAAGAAGAAACTCTACACTACATCGGTGACAAATTTCCACCTTCAAGATGCCTGTGTCCAACACTGTAACATACTTAGGCTCACTGTTTCTACGTTGGTGCTTGTGAACTAGGCTTCCCTACAGAAACTGAAAAGTCTTATACTTATCAACGACACCTCTTCTTGGCATTCTACCTTTTTCTCATGGCAAGACCTTACTACATGGCCACATCAGGTGTCAGGCCATCGATTTCATTTCAGAGGCATTGTCAACAGTTTTCCTTTACTGGCAGCCCTGTTCATGTCTATGCACCTCACATTTCTTCGCAGGTTTGTTGTCTGCAGTTTGCTTCAATGTAACAGCTTGCTTGAAATGCTATCCCAGGGTTTATTTTGTTTCTCTCTACCTTTCTTTGAATAGGGCAACTCATACAGTTAAGATGTCTTTGTGAGAGCCCCTTAATATCTTGTATACAGGTGTGCTGTGTTTGTATTTATGACTTGCAACAACATTGCAAATAAAACATTCGGTTTGGTCAGTAAACTTTATGCTGTTCACAAGGTGTGTGTACACGTTAGATTAGAATGAAGTGATGCCGTGCAAAGTCCAAAAACAACATATTCGCCATCAGAGCTGCCACAGCATCGGTTACAGAGTAATTTTTACATTATGAGGCTTTTTAATATGCAGCCACAACAAGATACACGGAGTAAATGAGTTTCGTGTGCCTATAAAGGGTTTAATGTCTCATACTTCATATGGCGAAAGCCTTTTCTGTTCCGTGCCCTGGAACAGTGCCAGCTATGGCCTCTCCCCCTCACTCTCAGCAATCACGTGATGGCACAGCGGCGCATAGCAACAGTTGTGCGTTACTCCTTCCAACGCGTGTTGTGCAATGCGGCGGCGGCGCTGCGTCCAGTCGAGTTAGTCAGATGGCTCCCAAGCGGCCCAATGATGATTCCGTGGCAAGCAGATCGGAGAAACGCTCCAAGAATGTGGATTCCCCCGATACCATGGCATAGTCAGTCGAATGGCCACACGCTTTCTTTTGCCGGACACACTTTGTAATTTACTAAGTGTCCAATTTTTTTAACCCTTTGAGGGTAGAATTTTTTTGAAAAAGCTTTCCAGATGGTCAAATTACTTTACTGCGGATTTTGAATTTACGAATAGTGTAAAGTCGGGAAGATTTGCTAAAAAAAACAGGAACAGTATTTTGGTGTCAACATCACTCAGAACTGCAAAATGTTCAATAGTATCAAACCTCGTTAATACGTACCCGCTTTAAACGTACTAACGGTTAAAACGTAGCTGCGACGAATCCCCGACCGAGTCCCATAGAGCCCAATGCATTCGCTGACCGCTTAAGCCGTAGTGGTTCGCCCTATGCCTACCGGTTAGTGCGTACCCTGCGTACCGCGATAACTTTTTGTGCCATAAAATTTTACTGTGCTGCTCAACTTCCTGACGCCAGAATGTGCTGCCAAAGGTCTTCCGCCTTTTTGAGAAGTGCGCAGATCAGTCGATCCCCGATTCCGACTTCCCGCGCGATTGCGGCGACGCCTTTGCGGGTAAGCATCGGGAAAGAACGAAGGCGAGGTGGCGGCCACCGACGAACGCGCCGACATGACTTATCGCCGACAACCCTATCACAATAAGTATCTTCAGCTATCTGCTCGGGCACGCGTGCGGCGCTGGGCCGCCGATCGCTGCCGCTTCGTTGTGCGCGGCCGTCTTCAAGGCTGAAGTTGAATTAATGGCACAAATGCTCGGGTAGGGTCGAAGAACTTCAACCACGTCGAAGAACTTCAGTCCGACAGCAAACGCTACTAAGCCGTCATAAGGCGCGCACCGCTTTGTAGAAACGAAAGCAGATCGCTGTTGCGTAGTTAGCGTTGCGGGTCGCGGGCGCCGAGAAACCTCGCTGCATTGACGCTATCACACTAAACGCACGTGTACGATACTGCAAGCGTAGCGCGGTTGTAACCATACTGCAAGCTTTTATTAGGCGACCACACAACGCGCCTCCGTCCGCTGCCAGGACCGCTAGAGAATCGCGGAGTGCGCATCGCTTGCATGAAGCTCGTCATCGCTGCGTTAACCGAACAAGCTACTCGCCGCATCTGTGCACGATCTGGAGCGAAGTGGGTACGAACGACATTCCCACGATAAATGCGCGCGTGCGGCACAGCAAGCGGCCCGGTAGTGACGGCGTGAGCCGAGTAGGCGACGCGCTGCACACAACTAGCCGGGAGACGATCGGCTCCCGGCTCCACGCGGCCGTACCGCGTTTCACTGGAACTGTCAGTTTTCGTTTAGTGGCAGATCGCAGTTAGACGCACACACATATACCGCGGAAATCACACTGTCCCTTCTGTCGCTATGTCGGTCACTGCGTTGACCACGTATCAGGGACCCTGCAATAGTTTCGAAATGCTCTTCGGCGTCGCCACTACGCGTTATCGGGCGGTCGTGCGAGTGTGCCAGGAAAGAAAAGGCTTTGCGGTGGGTACTTTAGGCAATATTTGCTGTGGCACTCTATTTATTTGGGCGATGGCGTACGCTAGGAGATGCAAATTTGTACTTGGTGTTTAATGCGTACTACCGTTTAGTGCGTAGTTATGCCGCGTTCCCGGCAGGTACGTATTAACGAGGTTTCACTGTATTTCAGAAGGTGGTATTCCTTGAAACACGGGTCTACGCACAGTGCCTTATCGCAGTCTGGACACATAAAACACGTGTCCGTTCTCCTCTTGGAACGAGGAGTCATGTTTGCACACACACGGCATCTTCTCTGCGTGCGGCTGCCTTGAGCAGAGTGAACTCGGTAAACTAGGAGAGCGAGAGTAATCCATCAGCGTCGGTGATAAACAAGCTAAGAGCAGTGCCAATAAGGATGAAAATCTACTTCCGCCACCCTTGTGAGGGTGTGCCAATAAAGATAAAATTCAAGTTTTGCGTGCCTCCGTTGCGATCACGTGGCAAAACCAAAACCACGAAGGGTGTTACACCCATTGGTGTTGCCACAGACCACGTGATGCGCTGAAGCTAGAAATCAGTTCGTTAATCTCTGGAAAAAGGTAGCACAATCATTTCAAATGCTTCTTGTAAGTCCTAAGATGTGGCAGCACCTCCCAGTGAGCATGCATCGTCATTCCGGCGCGAAATTTCAAAAGGAGGGCCAAAACGTACCCATACGGAAAGACATTGCGGGATAGAAAACCGCCACCGTACATGTACAGCAAAAACACTCAAATTGTTAAAGTTTTCAATTTGAGCAGCATGCGTCTTTTTGCTGCGGCATGCATAGTCTTGTCTGGCTTGCTACATGCACTTGGCATTGCGTGCACAATCTTAATTGGTGTTTGCCACCTGTGTGTTCCCTTCTTAGATTTAGTGGACCAGTGGCGAGTAGTGGGGTGCCAGACGATGGATATGCCCTAGTCATTTACAGCTTTTCTGAAAAAAAGGTGGGGAGGGTCTCACCATTGAAGCGACGTGCATAATCCTGCGGTTTTCCTTGCATGCTTGGTGGAGGAGACACACACTGGCCTGTGAAGCACCATTCACTCCATCACGAAAAAAAAAAAGGTTGAGTAGTTCAGGTGCTACAACAGCTGTGCACCATGATGTAGCGTGCTGTAATATTTACCACATTGTCACAAAAGTAATCATTTTCTCCCACTGCAATTTCTAGTGCAGAAGTGAGGGTTTTTAGTACATACTAACAGAATCGAGGCATTCCATATGAAATGGGCCTAAAAAATAATTCCGAGTTTAACTATCCAGACTTCATTTATGGGGAAATCGTGACAATTTTTCTGGAAATTTACACTCAAAATATTTACTTTCATGTACCTTTGGTCCACAAATAGAATTTGTTTGACAATGCAGGCAGAAATGTGTGGCACAGAGTAATTTTGCTAGCAAAGGTACACTGCATTATGCAAACCTGATCAGATAGGCTGCTTGAGGGTAAATATGTGAGCATCTGCTGAGTTTAAGATTAGTTGGAAAACAACATAAAGAGCTTGAATGTGCGACCTTGTGAAGCTCAGGGCTGCATGTCATTTACTTGCAGACAGAGTTGCAGCTGGAAAGAAAGGTGGTTCTTGAACCTGTTTGACATAAACTGGCGTGTGTGCACAACATATTAAAACATTGCATGCAAGATTATAGCACATCACAGATACAGCCAGCATAGTAACAACAGTTAGCTTTGTTCACATTTGTTCTAATGATTTTGACTCTGGCTGACGCTGCCGGATGTCACATGTTTAGTATAAAGTTGCTCGCTCAATTATTACCGACAACCTTTATAAGGCATGTACATGTTGGCAGGATTCATGGGAGCTTGGATACATTTGCTTTAGAAAGCAGAACTTGATTGTTGGCTATCAGTCCAAGTTGTCAATGTGTGCTTAAGACAAGACAATCGACATACAGGCGCCAAACTAGAAATTGTTCCCTGTTTCAATGCTCATCAGTGGCTGTTGGTTGTGCGTTTGGTCCCCAGTGGCAGCAAGCTGCTTTTTCATCCACCTTGATTTTTGTTATCACTACAAATCAATTACAAACTAGAAATCACCCTTTATGCTTTCCTTAGCTTCAGTATCTATTGCCTTCATATGATTTTGTCTTAACAAAAACAGGCCCCTCGATCCATTCTCTTTCCTTCATGTGACACCACATTGCTTAGTTCACGAGCTCATTTTTGAGAACTCTGGTTCACCTTCCTGTGTTACATTCGCTGTAATATCAGTTCTTTGCAAGAGAAGCACTAGTACATCCATAAAAACCCTTATAGTTGGGTACAACTTTACAAGTTCGCGGCATCTGTTCCGCCTTTGAACAGATGCCGCGGTGCACACTCCAGACTGATGTCATGAGCTGGATGGCTGGTGACCCCGCCCTTTGTGACCATTGCCAAGTGCATCAGTATGATCATTTCTTTCGACACAGAGGCAGCCAACTGCCACGCTTCAGCCATCTCGGTAGGGCCTCTCCTGACTTCTTAAGTTATACACGACTATAGCCTTCTCCAAGCAAAGTGGGAAGCAATGCTACACCTCGGAAAATTTCTCTTCACACTTTGCGACTAATGGTTGATGATGGAATTGCATAACAAACTATAGTAAACTTGCATCTACATTCAAAGAAGTTCGCAAAAAACATTGTCAACAAACTGTAATGGTGGTATAGTAGGCGGCATGTTCTGTGGCAAGTAGAAAAAAATGTTCACTTTCTGGATGTAAATGAATGGAAAATATAAATGAAGTCATATTTTGAGAACCACAGGTTGTAAGTACAGCGAGTTAAATGTACCCGGTGTTCTAAGCAAATGACTCCACATTTCAACAATTAACTCGGCGAGAAAGTTGAGAGAAATAATATGTCAGGCAGTCCACTACACATAAGATGTGTTTATTATTTTCCTTCTATACAGGCAGCAAGAAGATTAAAACAGATGTATTTATATTAGAGTACATCATGCCAAGCTATATGAATTGAAAGGTAAAAGTGTAAGTAAAGGTTTGCATTAGCATAATTTAAATAAAACTGCATACATCTTGTTGCAAAAAAATACAACATAAGTGTAAAAGGTGTAAAGATAAAGTGTGTATATAAAGCACATGTATTTGGCACTAGTATAAACAGATTCATAGAGTATTGCTGCTTAAGAACTCTGCGCAGTGCACGGAATGTAGCAGAGGACAAGATTCGCAGGAACAGAGGCTTTGTGAGATCAATCCAAGGCAGGTACTACCAGTACTCTATTGCTAACATCTATGTTTACATTGCTACCGCAGTAAAAGAAGTGCCCCTATTGAACACTCATGCATGGCAGGCCTTAACAGCAAAAGACTGCCCATAGCTGCCATGGAGCACAGCACTGCAAGTTAACCACATAAGAAGGCTTGAAAAGCTTGTTACTCAGACTGAATGCACCATGCAAGTTAAAACAGCACTCAGAAAGCACGTAGTCCTATATGTCGTGCATACTTTGAACTGCTAGGACGGCATCACAGAAGCTAGATACTTGTATGCAAGGATAAACAACAACTTGAGAGGATTTGTAGACCTTACAAGGCAATTCTTCAGCCACACAGCAGCTGAATCCACAGCAGTGCAAAGTTGAGAGCAATACCTGCAGCATTCTTGCAAAAAGGAACTATTTCAGAGGATGCTTTTTATGAACAAGATGTTCTGATGGCATGAAGGCATAAGATCCTAAAGTCAGTGCAACTATGACAAAATAAAAGAGCACAACACCGATGAAAGACTTCACAAAATTTGAAACACATAGACATGATGTACATGCACATAAAAACAAAACAAGACACGCAAAAATATGACCTATCCACAGTGAAAACAAACTAGCACAAGTCTACAAAGGCACCCCCTCTCTGACGCATTATTTTACACAACAGAAGTTGTAAAATGAAGAGAATGCACTAATGGAAGCTTAGGTGCTTTGATGAAGCAGCAGCAGGCAGGCCATCCGCTTTGCGATCTCCTGAACAGCCTTTGTTGGGCAGACCATTCGGTCCAGGTAGGCAGGGGTCTGCAGACCAAGCACTGTCACCTTTATCCCCCTTTCGCCCAGGTTTGCCTCTAAGACCAGGAATACCGGGCTCCCCTTGATGACCTGGAAGGCCATCTAGGCCAGCTATTCCTGGTTCCCCTTTGTCTCCCTTACGTCCTGGTTCACCTCGTTCCCCAGTTAGGCCAGGCCTTCCATCAAAACCTGGTTTCCCTGGATCTCCTTTCGAACCAGCAGGTCCAGGAAGGCCCAAAGGACCAGAACTGCCTGCTTCACCCTTTTCTCCTGGTTCTCCCTTCTGCCCGTCTGCTCCTCTCGCCCCTTTGATACCGGGCGGCCCCTGAAGGCCAGGTTCTCCGGGCATGCCGGGTGGACCTGGAGGCCCGCCTATCATTGAAAAGTCCCTGTCATCCATGGCACCCAAAAGAGTATGTCTCGCGTACTTCGCTACTGACGATTCCCCTTTGTCACCTTTGTCTCCCTTCGGTCCCTGCCTTCCTGGAGGGCCCGAGAGCCCAGGTGGCCCCATCATCCCTTGTGGCCCATAGTCCCCTTGAATTCCTTTCTCACCTTTGGGACCCGGATAGCCAGGCAGACCTGGGAGCCCCTGCAGCCCCATTTCTCCTGTCAGACCCATGGCACCGGGTGGCCCCATCTCTCCAGGCTCACCAGAAGGGCCTGCGTCACCGGAACTGCCCTTTTCTCCTTTCTCACCGGGTACTCCACGTTCCCCCTTCAGGCCAAGGTCACCCCTCTCGCCTTTCGCTCCTGGCTTGCCGAAAATGCCGATTCGACCCCTTTTACCCTTTTTTCCCTCATCCCCCTTCTCTCCCTTCGGCCCCAGCGGTCCTTTCGAACCCGTCTCGCCCTTCTGACCGGGAGGGCCGGGTGGGCCCTGCACGAACGAAGTGGGAATGGAAACACCATCTGTTGTCACAACCGACCCAGGTTCTCCTTTATCTCCTTTCTCGCCGTCCACACCGGGTGTGCCTGGGGCGCCAGGGTCTCCTTTCTCACCTCGCGTCCCGTCACGACCGTTCGTACCGGTGTTTCCTTTCGGGCCGGGAAGACCAGGAAACGCCCGGGTCTCCAGGCAGACCGACGAAGCCGTGGTCGCCCTTGTCGCCCTTCGGACCCGGAGGTCCCAGATCCCCCGGAGGTCCCGTTCGTCCATCAAATCCCGGAAGTCCCGGTGGGCCTGGGGGACCCGGTTCACCTGGCGCTCCTTTCATGGCGATCACTTCCGTGTATCCGAGCGTGCCACCGTGCAGCCGAGTTACGGACCTTTTCATGCCTTTAGTGGACCGCACAACAACGCCTTCTCCCTTGTCCCCCTTGTCACCCTTGGGCCCTGCCACGCCGGGAAGTCCCATCGGGCCTGGATCGCCTTTGGGGCCGTCGATTCCGATTGCGCCCGGAAAGCCTGGTTTGCCCGGCAGGCCTGGTGGACCGGGAGGACCTAGTTCTCCTATTTCACCTTTCGCTCCGCGTCTTCCTCGCCGTCCCGGCGGTCCTGGAGGACACAGGCAGGCGGGCTCGACGTCTCGCCGCCGTCTTCGCCGTCTCGCTGCGAGGAACGCCGATGAGAGCTGGTCAGCCGCCTGGCCATCGCTGCGGACTTCAAGCTGGTACGTGCGCTCCTCCAAGCTCGCAACTTTTCCTTCGAGAGCGTTCACTCTGAACAAACACAATGCAAGCATTCCCAGTGCGATCACCAGCACGGCGACAAAGCTAAACGCTATCCAAGCGGGCACCAACCACACTCTGCATGGCTTCTTGACAGCACCGTCGTCGTTCGTGCAAACTTCGGCTGCGTTGGCAGTTCCCGAGTCCGACGAGGAGGTCTGTTTCATTTTGGCTGTGAGTCGGGGCGCTGCACAAATGTCGCGTTCACGTCAGTGAGCCGTAGCGTTCTGCCGCACGCGACACGCATCAAACGGAGAATCAGGAGAACGACGAGAGTTGCATAGTGGCGCAGATAGCCGATGTCCGGAGTCGACTCCACAGAGCCGCCTCACTCATTCGAGTCTGTTCTTGCAAAAACACTAACGAGCAATATCTTGAGCGCCCACATCGCGCCCCCCACTTAACGCCAACAAGCTTTGATTGAACCCGTGTCTTGCGTGGGTAGCTCTCGGTTGCTTGCCTCACGGATCAAGCGAATTAATCAACTTGCGCGCTCTAGTTCTCGGCAGCGCCGCTAGGCGTAGCGTGGCCGCGTGGCCCGCTTGGTGGTTGTTACGGTTTGTTAGGTGCTACTTTTTTCGCTCTTGCTGCGTTTTAATTTTCTTCCTTCAGGGGCCATTAAGTGGCAGAAGTGACTGCTTTGGAACATGCAATGCACGCCGGTCAATCGCTCAAGCTGCAACAATTGCGATGAACTCATCAATGCGCATACTGACAGCTCGATGCGGCAAAACAAGCGCTCCGTAGATGGCGCTACCTCTGTAGCGGTTGTTATGAACTTTGTTGTGGATACGCGATGCGAACCAACGGTTGAAACGCGCGTGCACGGAATGAATGTCTCAATGCTAGATCTATGTTGAATGTGGCCGAATCGTTCAGCGCGTAACGCAAGCAAGAGGATGACGCTAAACCCTTCATCATACGAGATAGACGAAGTCCTAAACTACGACGAAAAACACCACTGTTAATGATTCGCACAGGGATTCGTTTGAACGATTGAAAGCCGCCCACGTGAGGTAAGTGTAGCGACTACGGCATAGTCACTGACTGCAGTAGTATTTTGAAGGCATAAACGTGGCGTTTTCTTGATCAGTCTTCAAGAAGACTACGTGAGGCTCCAAAAGGACTTGAAGAACACCTTGCAGTCTCTTCAAGACGTCCGGTCTAATCATGTCAACATACTGCAAAAAGCCGACAGGATTATTTCAGAAAAGGACGCCACAATTAAACAGCTCCGTGTAAAGGTAAGATGAGTATTACAAAGTTCGGACAACTTAACATGGCAATGTGTAATTCGTGTACACTTTTTTCTTTCAGTTAAGTTCTGTATGCGAGGATGATCTGCGGAAGAAAATTGAAGAGGAGTTGCGTGACAATTTCGCAGACTACACAAAGCAGCTTCAAATAAACCATGAAAAATGCAAAGTCAGCCCTGCACGAAGCGAATGTTCAGCTCACAGACATGAAATCTATGTTACAAAGTGCAGAAAAAAGCCACCAGAGAGCTTGTCCAGGAGTTGAATCTCAAGCACAGGGCCGAGGTACTTTAAGCGACACACCCTACATTCAAACCTCTAGTATGTGTAGAATTTGACCATTTACAGCCAACCGCTTATTGTTTGTCATTCAATAGGTGAACCGACTCCAAGTGGAGGTTCAAAGTTTAAAGGCTGAGAAGACCGCGGATGGTGGGGAAGATGTTCTGATGCAGCTTCTAGATGTGCAGAAAGAGAATGCAGACTTGCGAGGCAGACTGAAGAGTGTTTCCCTTGAATTAAAGGAACTGACAAATGAAAAACATGATCTTGCTCTGGAGAAACAAGCAGCACTGCAGAAACATACCGAAGAGCTTGCGCTCGCCGAGGAGTCCAACAGAATTATAGAAACAAAGCTCAAAGGTGCCCTGTCACAAAGAGAGGCACTGGAGGAGACGCTGGCCAGGTATCGACAAGAGATAAACCAACTTTCGCAGCAACTCGTATCTTCCGAAGAAGAGAAGCTCAGCCTAAGAAACAAGATCTCCCTGGCCGAACATAAACATAAGGCTGAAATTTTACAGCTGCGGACAGACGCTATCCACCAAAGGGCCGAGCTTGAAGCCAAATACGAGAAAGCTCTTTTGGAGCTTGCAAGTAAGTTCCTGCATTGTTTGTGTGCCACTACAGCCTGCAATGATTTGTGAGAGCTGCAACCTACAGAAACGAAAGCGTTTCCTTCTTTTCCAGGTGCCAAAGCAGATGCTGAGGTAGCCATTAAAGGCACCACCGATCAGAAACAGCTGTTGGTCGAAAAAGAGAAGGAGCTGGAAAAAAAGCACCATGCCACAAGGGCCAAGGACTGGGATCGCGCGAGAAGGCTTGAATCTGAAAAGATCCTTCTGGAAGCTAAGCTCAAGGAAATCACCACTGCCAAAGCAGCCGCAGCTGAAAGGCTCGCTGAAAGTGAAAAGCAGATCAAGCGTTTAAAGCAAGCACAGGACAGCCAAAGGCAGGAATTTGAGGAAGAGGTGCTCACACTGAAGGCCAAGCTTAAGGCAGTGTCAAGTGCGAGAGAAGATACAAACAAGGTTGCTGCTGACAACCAAGTTCTGCAAAGACGTCTAGCTCTGGCTGAAGAGGAACTTGGCAAAAGTCATGCGGCACTCAAGGACATGCAGGAGCAGAAGGAAGTGCTCTCAAGAAAAATTGAGGCTTTGCAACTAGAACTGCAGGTATCCGGAAGCTTCCTTTATTTAAAATGTGCTCGCAAGTGATCTTTCGGAAGTGTGTACACACTTCTGTTTGAATTTCTCGATCATTGATGCAAACAAGCTTATATTTGTGCACTGCTGAAAGGCAATGCTTGCAAAGATCAGAAGCAACAAGTACACACAGACCGGTCTGGTACCTTACAATGAGCGTAGTTTCTTAGGTCTGCATTATTCAAGTGGAGATCTTGTATGCCTGTCATTTCTTCCATTGTAGTGCAGTGATGTCATCAATTCTTAATAAGGGAAACTGTGTCATCATTGCTACATATTGTCATCTGGCATAACCTGCTAATTTATTAGTATTGTATCACTGAAGCATTGATAACACAGGAAAAGAAGGTATTAAAGTTGTCAGATACACATAGTATTGTTTCATAAATGTGTAATTTAACTAATATTTTTTTATAAACTTTGTGGTTAAGCATTGAATAATCTGATTGATGTTTTACTAGCTTTTGTAACTACAGATGTATCACAGAGCTGCAGGATTTGAGTGTACATTTTGCAGTGTCATTCTCACAGTTTTTAGTTGTACTAAAGGTATCAGAAAATGAATCATATTGCGGACAAGAACAAAAGAAGCAACCAGACAAACTTGGTGCTAGTGCCTACTCCTTCTTAATTTGTCCCTGTCTGCAACGTGCTAAATGTTCTGGTTTACTAAGAATCACCGAGATGTAATAAGAACATTACTAACAGATATGCATGCATGGTTTCAGGCTGCTCAGGTCAATACTATTAAACTCTCGGAGCAAAGCGACAGGACTGGTATGCAGATGAAGTTAGCCTGGGAGCAAGAGAAATACGACTTTGTGAAGAGAATAGAGGAGCTTGAAGCCGAGCTGCGGCAAGCCCACAAAGAGTTTAACTGGAAATTGAGGGCTTTGAAGCAAGTGAGTGACATTTTCTATGCTCAAATTGGTAAAAAAAAATACAGGCTTTGTACAATAGATCTTCACATTAAACATATCAAAATTGATATGGTGATCAGCTGGAATGTTGACATTGCGCAACATTTGATCAGTTCAAACTATAACGCGCCTACTTTTTAGCGACCAAAATTTTTTGTTTCAAATGTTAGGTATTCCTGCAAACATTTGGTGTCCTTTATGTGCGTGCATGTGAGCTGTCCTTAGTAAATAACTGATCAACTAGATGCATTTATAAAATGCATGCGATGGTTCACATTGGTTTCAGTTGTTCATGCTTCCCCCTTTGTTATGTATCAAGTGATAGGGATAGAGAGACAGATCGAGTAGATGGTTATTAGAGACAGAAATTCAATTTTATACGTGCCACAAGTTCTTTGCTTCCATTTTTAGAGACCGAACTGTTACAAGCCATGTTTCCATTCCTTTTTATACTTATATATAGTTGGAAAACCAAAGTATAAATAATCATGCACAAAGCTCTAAGAGTGCACTTGGTTTAGCCTACACTTTATTTCTGAAACTATAGTGTTTTTAGGTTTTTTTTCTATGTCTCATTAGTTGAAACACTCAATACTACCTGCCACAGATGAGATGACTGATCTGCTTTCGCTCATTACAAACCATTATACTTGGAAATATGTGATGAGAATACATCACTGTTATTATTAAAGGGAGAGACTGTTATCGTGTAAATCATATGTTGAGATCATAAAGAAATAAATCTAATGCTGCTGGAAAATTAATGGTATGCTAAGTGCATTTGAATGTGTTCCGACCTTTCTGCATTATCTCACTTTCTTTATTTTTTGCATTTCTTTCATTTCTGTGCCTCTCCTGTCTTCCGTCATGCAGAGAAACAGGGAGTACCGAAACGCTGTGCATTCGTACCGATCAAAGATAAAAAGCCTGAAATCGGCAAACCAAGAAATGCATGCTGAAGCTGGTCCTGTAAAGTAAGTAGTGCTCATGCAGTATGGCATCGCTAGCTCTGCGTTTGTGAAACAAATGGCTCATGCAGCAAACAGCTGCTGCTAGCGGCGCGCTTTTCTGGAATCGCACTGTGAATACGATCACCGCCAGATTAGTCACGCGACATCTAACAAGCATTGGATCACTTTGCGGACAGCATTCACATGACAATGAAGAAAGGCAGGCAACATGTACGACCTAGCACTACATTATTCAACGCACCAGTGACTACGAAGACACATTGAAGAGCTACACACGTCCATTTGTGCTATCAGACTGAGCTAGACATTTGTTGCGTGTGTTTCTACTCAGTCAGCGACTTGGAATGTATCGAAGATAGTTACTGCTAGACATTTCGTCATCGATATCCAGGCATTCTTGCCAAACATTACAATGATGATTTGGCATTGAGTCATATCTCAAGAGATACAGCTGACCTATGGTCCTGTCATGCACAATCCACAACCTCGAATTGCAAGTAAAATTTTTCTTGCTATCCATGTTTATTGGTTGGCTTTTTAAAATATTGATGTTATGTTTGAACGCATGTTCTCGTCAGTGTGTAGCCCTTGTCTCGTCACATGGTAAAGCTAAAGACCACTTGCACAGTGCACTCTGACATTCTTGTAAGACACTGTGCCCACATGCCTTAAAGCATTAATAAAATAGCTATCCGATGAGTGTACCTTGTCGCATCTACCTAAAAGCCGCCACTTGACATTTGACAATGAACCAAGTTGTCTCTTGAATCCTCATGGCGTGTATGTTTATTCTTTTGTTTATTTTGAGAGGAGTGGTTACTCATTTCATGTTGTGCCTTCAAGTGAACAAATTTGCACTGCAGACAGAGTGTGCACCCAGACATACACAAGGAGTTTCAGGACGAGCTGAAGAAGTTAAGAAGGCAACAACTTGAGTTTCGCTCATTGCTCGAACTGCCTCCTGCCCTTCCAGGGAATGCTGGCTCCTTGTGTCGCCCAAACGACGTAAGTGGGGTAATGACGTTAGCCTGCATCAAAGGGACACTAAATTGAAATCATGGATTAGTTTAGACTGACAAATTATACTCTGAAAACTCTAGTGTCATTCATTTCACTACCAGTAGGTTGAATAATAGATGAGAAAATCAGTGTCAAAAGTTTCACTTTTAAGTTTCCTGCCGAAAGCTCCGATGGTGACGTCACAGATTTCAAAGAGTTGTTTCGTATTTTGCCACATTGGCTCAATGAAATTCCTGGAACTTAGTATGTTAAGTCTCTAGCTCCATTAGAAGACAATGTAATTCATTTTTAATGATTGGGAACTGTGTAGGCCCTAGCAGACGGCGTCAAAATATATGATGTCACAACAACTGGTGCAGGAACTTCAAGGTGGTGTCGCCACCTGCATTTTCTTCTTGTGCGTTTTCTCGCTTGCCAAGCGTCTTTCATAGCAAGCGTCGTATTTATGGTATCATGAAAGAGTAATTTACTTCAGAAAAAAAAATCGTTTTTCTCTTTAGTGTCCCTTTAAGTTTTGTATGGCGGGAATGTGCCTTTGCTAACAAAATGCAGTACAAGAAAGACCAAGCGACAGTCTTACGGCTCCAGGACATCTTTTCTATCGCTTTACACGGCAACATGCATCAGCATCCCGACACACAATTTGTTCAACAATGTAGAGGCTTGCTTGGTTTGAATGTTTCAAACTGGCACAGAGGCTGATAAACATGTCGCATTGGAAGACAGTGGAGTGACTATGTACGTACATTCACTAGTTGGTCCCATTACCTCAATATGCTGCTCTTTGTACGAAGAAGCTGCTGATTACTACTATAAAGGATTGAATTTTGGAAACCGTCAAGGCAATTTTTTTGCCGAACGCTTTTCGTAAGTGCGGAAGTAAAGTGAGTGCACCAAAAGGATGTTCTTCCCAGGTTTTAATTCACAGACCAAGGAGCAAGTGGTATTCATAAAGCTGAGCTATACTGGCGAATCTTCCAAGACTTTGCTAACTGAAGCTGCTGTCTGGCTAAATAGCCAACACCAAAGAAGATGAAAGTTAGTACAGCCTTGATGGTGGGATAAAACCTTGGTCTTCTAGAAGAGACCTCTCCTTTGACCATTGGACCACAAATACTTTTCTTGGGCCAATGCCAAGTAGCTCTCCGAGACAGCTGGAACGAGCGTGCCATTTACAATTCGGCAAGCATCCCCTCACGTGACAGTTTTGTGGTCTCTCATAGGTTTAGATACTGCAGTTAGCGACAGTGGTACGAATCACCAGTGCCTTGGCCAACATTTGTGGTGTGCATTTGCTGCCGATGTTCATTACACATCTCTTACATGCCGCCCTGCCCTTCCAGATTACCATAGGTCTACTTACACCGATTCCTACTGTACGCAGGATTTTTTCTTATCTTCCTTGAACTGTGAAGCTTCTGTTCTGTGAAACCAGCACGGACTTTCTTTGCAACTTTGTGTTACTGTAAAGAGGTAAATCTTTCAAAAATTGTGCACATGAAAAAATCTGAGCTTTGTTATTGCTGTTGGGGCTTTACATCCCAAAATTACGATATGATTATGAGAGAGACACCGTAGTGCAGGGCTCTGGAAATTTTGACCACTTGGGGTTCTTTAATGTGCACCTATATCTAAGCACACGGGCCTCTAGCAGTCGCCGCAGCCAGGATTCGTTCCCACGACCTTTCAGTCAGCAGTCAAGCACCATAACCACTAGACCACCACATCGGGTGATATTAGCTTTGTGAAACAGCCTACAATTCTGACTTGTTCTTGTTTTTACAAAGTTGCACACTATGTACAGGTTGTTTACATTCAATTCAACAGTACCATGAGACAGTGCAATTGCCTAATTTGTTTCATTCGTACTTTCTTTTTCAGCGAAGCTGGTGGAGCATTTCAGAATTGAAAGAAAAGCTGGATCGGTTAGACATGCAGCAGTGCCAACAGATGGATCAGATGATCACACTGGTGAAGAAGCTCAGTACAGTCACACATCAAAGTCCACCCAGCAGTATTGACATCTCATCGTTGTCAAGACGCAGTTGTAGTTCCAAATCAAGCAGCGCATCAAAGGAACACCATCACTCATCTAAAAATGAGATGTCTGCTCATCTGAAATGACACAGGACATAGCCTTGGAATCACAGATAATATATATTTATCACTTTATGTTACAATTTGTACATCAACATGAAAATAATTATTCTTCTATAAAACCCTGCGTATATACACCCTGTACCGATAGTAAAATGCATTATTTAACATCACTGTTGTGTTACCATGTCATGAGCATTTAGTTAATGTTTAGAGCTTGCAATGCCAGTAGTTAACAGGCACAGTCCTTTTCGCAAGTTTCCGAGTTATGAATACATATCTATATACTTTTTTTGGTCAAGCAGTGGAACATGCATTTTATGCCCAACATTTCAATGCGTTAGCGTACGCGATTCACTTCTTCCAGCTTTGCAAGAGTGCGGTGGACCCTCATAATGCGCTGTCTAAGGAGCTAGCACAATCAGGTACAGAAGGATCTGGAAGCCTTCTAGAAGTACTTTGCGCCTCGTTATAGATCAAAGATAAAGTGCACTAGAGACGCGAGCTATCAACCACGCGACACCCGCTAACAGCCCCACCATAACGACCAGTACGGCGCCGCGCACTTTCCAATGCGCCCATGATCCCCTGAGCTGGCGAACGACGTCTTCGACCTGAGCGCGCAATGCATCCGGGTCCCCTGTGTTGTCGATGACGTAATCGGCTAGGCCGCACTTCTGCTCCAATGGGAGCTGAGACTCGATGCGCTTTCTCGCTTCATCTTCTGTGAAGCCGTTCCTCAGCATGAGGCGCTCGACTTGCTGAGCGGGCGAGCACTTCACGACGATCACCTTGCGCACGAAGCGCAACATCGTCTTGGTCTCGTACAGCAGCGGCACGTCGACTACCACGAACTGACGACCCTTGAGGAAGAGCTTGAGGCTCTGGAAGAACATTTCCTTGTGTATCTCCGGGTGGGTGATACGGTTTAGCCTGCGCCTCTTGTCGTGATCGCTGAACACGATTCGGCCCAACGCGGGACGGTTGAGTTGGCCATCGCTGAGTAGCACCTCGGAGCCAAACTCCCGGCGAATCTGGACCCAGGCGGGCTTTCCGGGCTCGACCACTTCGCGGGCGATCTTGTCCGCGTCTATGACATCGATTCCGAGCGAAACCAAGATGCTGGCGACCGTACTCTTACCGGACGCAATACCGCCCGTCAGTCCGATCAGAAACATCGCTCTCGGTGATCTGTCCGTTTACACCCGGGACAAAACCGAACGACACCGCACCGCTAACCGTCCGACTGCGCAGTAAATGCCCGTCTGAAACAGCCTTCGGGGCCCGTAAGCTTTGTCTCAACGGAGGAAAGAGGTTGCAGGAAAAAGCGTGAAATGTAAAGTGGCGAAACGAGAACGGGAAAACTGCGAGTAAACACATAACACACAGGAATGGTCAAGTAGCTGAGTGGAAAGCGGCTACTTACTTGCATTGGATTGGCGCGCAAGTCAAAGTCTCAGTTTCGTTTCCCGCTGGCTTTGCCAGCTCACTGGCCAGCGTGACTTTGCGGCAGTCGTAAGTTCTTGCCGTAAGAATTCTTTCCGGCACACACAAGAGTCTGGAAGTTTTATGAAGCTAATAACTGCAAAAAAAAAGAAAGAAAAACGCTATTCTCTCCTTCCACTACATTCACTTGAAAGCGACACAAATGCAGTTTTGCAAGAGCTCTTCCCCAACTCTCGATTGCTCTAATTTTAGCCTCAGGGAAGACAAATTGCCTGCTTGTTTACTGCGCGCACTTGTTTGTGTCACGCACCGAAACGCCATAGAAGCTTATTTCTGCTTATTCTGTAAATGGGCAAATACTGTCAGTGCGGTGAAAGGGGTCTGAACGAAATATGGGGAAAAATCGGAACTGTCGAAACAACCCCGGCGAATAAATCGTACGACGGCGCACACAAGCGCGGACGGAATCGTAACGAACATGATCCGACCTGTTTATCGCAACGCACCATCTAGCGCTTCGCGGCGCAGGCATAATCACAGTTGCCTCGGCAGACTGGGTACCGCGTACGACATCGCCAGACGTCCCCGCTACAGCGGACGTCATCCCCAAAAATTCATACAGAGAAGCAAAAAAACACGTGCCGCTTGTCAAGTTGCTCAAAACGTGACGTCAATGAAACCGGAGCACCCGATTGGCTGTCGGCGCACACACCTCTCCTTTGGATCGGTGGGAGAACTCCTCAGTCGCCATGGCAGGTAGAGCAAGCCGATTTGTATAACCTAGTAACAGCACTGCGGAGCCCACGACCGCGAGTCTGATGCTTCGTCAAGGACACAAAGTGGCCCTGGAATCTCACAGGAAAAGGCAAGACGCTGCCTCTATTGTTCTGTTGACCGTGCTAGCGAATTGCCGCCTGGGGGGCAAAGCGGATAAAAGGGGCTTTTCCCGTGGTCTGCTCCTCCTCTCTGGCTCGGTCAGGCGGGCCGCTTTCCGAAATTGTATGAATCTCACAGTATTGAACGTCGCGCAAACGCGTAGTGATATCGAATATCACACATCTATTCTTCAATGTGTTTCGCTGAGCAGGGACAGCTTGTCACGGTGTGCTCTGCTGATTCTCTTTGGTCCTCATCCGAAGCTCTCCTTTCTCTGCCGATTGAATCAGCTGATATGCCGCGTCGGCTGGGCTCTCATTTGCCACTTCGTTGTTTTCGGTATGCTTGAGCAACGCTGTCTTGTTGACACGAACCTCAAAGCCGCGTCGCAGTTCCCTGTGTTCGCTTAACTGTATGTGTAGACGTAAAGCCCGTAACGACATTAAATTGGCGCAAGCATCTCCCAACCTTGAGCAAGGCGTCCACTGCCAGCATCGAGCGACAGATGATTGCGTAACCGGGATACAGCTGTTTAGCAACCGTCCCGCTGCTTTTTTTTCTCAGGAACTCGGCGCGAATCGTGTTCTGACAGTAATTTATGACGTGTCGATTTCGCGACACATTGCGAACAGCTCACTCGCTGTGGCCGAACGAAAACACTTGCTGTTTTAACTCAATCGCCGTCATCTACTTGCCGGCAACCACTTTGCCTGCAAGGTCGTCTGAGGTGCTCTTTCAAGTGGCGCGTTGATATATCGCTAGCGTTGTTCGCTGATGACTTCGTTCCCCTTTTTTATTGAATATTAAAGCAGCTGCAGCGCTATCAAGAGCGCACACGTATGCACTTGCATATTTAACGAGCTGTTCGGAGATCGCTTGCCTTCGTTCAAACTCTGATAGTAATATCTTTAAATCATATCACTAATTTGCCCTTTCCAACACACAGGCTAGTAGTATCTTTAATAAAATTCAGCTCTGTACACACTGGCTAGGTGTAACCCGCGGTTGTAGCTTAGAGGCTGAGGTGCAGCGCTGTTAACCTGGAGGAGGCGGTTTCGACTCCCGGCCACGGCGACCGCATTTCCAGAGAGGTGAAATGCGAAAACGTTTGTGTACCTAATTTAAGGTGCAGATTAAAGAAACCCAGGCGTTTAAAATTAATATTCCCCTATACTTTCCTTGGCTTGATTGTCTGTTCTCATTAATGTTTAGGTAGTGTCATATCTCGCTTCTGTATTGATATGCTCATAACACGGCCTTTCCTAATTTGATTTTTCTTTACATTGCAGTCTATGAAACCTTATGCATTAGTGCTGCCAACAAATAGACCAGCGCTATGGCTCACTTTGGTCTGCTCCTCGACATTGACGGGGTCATCGTCCGAGGCCGGAAAGTGATATCGCACGCCGTCAAGGCATTCCAGAAACTGGTGGACTCCAAAGGCAGATTCCGGGTGCCGACCATATTCGTTACAAATGCCGGCAACTCTCGGCGACAAGACAAAGCCGATGAACTTTCAAAATGGCTTGGAGTCCACGTAAGCGAGCCACCCATATCTGTTGGTTGATTGTATGTTGTGACTTCCTATTGGTGTATACACGGCTGTGTTAGAAACTACAGACACAGATAAAACAGAGGTGCTAGCATGTGGATATGAGCTTCTTAATGCTGTTCATTATGTTTTGCATTATGAGGACAAAATGAAATGGAGATTTTATGTGCAGAATATTAAAATATCTGGTCAATTCTTCAATGAGCTTTCCACTTTGTTGTCAACCAAAAAAAAAAACTCTAAATCAACTTCCCTAGCCTTTTAGTGGGATCTTTCTATAATTGGGTACAATGTTAGAAGTCAGTGGCATTTTCATCTCAAAGGCGTATGCACACACGCCTGCACTAATGGGTATGCAGTCTAAACTAACGTCGCAAGCTGCACAGCCAGTGATCCTGCCGACGGAGAAAATGGCAGAGCATGTGAGTGAAACTATTTTATTAGTTGCGGAAGCAATTGGGTGCCATGCTTCGATCATCTGGGAGGGCTTTTTCTGCCTCCTGGAGTTGTATCAGGCTTCAGACAATTGAACAAACAAAGGAACCGAAACCATTGCATGAGCCACTGTAAACACTGCCTGTTCATAAAACCAGTGAGAAAGCCAAAAGAGGACAACATTGGCAGTCATCTCTGAAGGAAAGGCTGAATTATCGAAACTTGCTAACTTGGCTCGAGAGGTTCTCGCCTCCAGTATGACGCCAGGTGTCGACATTGACTCAACAAAATATAATGCATTTCGCCCTGCCCAGCAGATATCTGTCAAAGGCGTTTTGGTTTGAATAAGCATGTTGGATAATTTCTTTACAGATCACAGAACAGCAGGTGGTGATGTCTCACAGTCCACTGCGCATGTTTCAGCAGTTTCACGACAAGCACTGTTTGATCTCTGGACAAGGTCCCATTGTGGACATTGCACATGGGTAAGCTTCCTCGCGTTTCTGCCTTCTTCTTCGGCCCTGTGTGGAAACACAGGGAAGGGAATAAAAATATAGGCGTGGTATGAGTAATGAACCAGTTGCAATTGATTCTCATTTGTTAATAAAACACATTTCCTTCTTTACTTACTCTAATTGCTTTGCCCCACTATGCTCATATGAAGGTGTGTGAAGGTGTTGCCAAGGTGTGTGAACGAGTGTTGGACTAGTAGACTCTAGTAATGGCATATAACAGCGTCCTAGAGTTATCTTCAGAGATCTGGCTTTAAATCTTTATTCATTCTACAGCCGAAAGTTTATATGAATGGTAAATAACAAATTGTCCAGTATAACAGACCAAATCTGAAAGTGTTCATCAACAATGTCTGTGTTCCATTGATTGTTTATAATAAAGGTAAATTTGTGTAAAAATACAACTATGTCATGACAAAGTGCACCTGTATGTGCTTAGCCCTTCGCTGCCTGGTGGGCGTTGAGAACATTGCGACTGCAAGAAAATAGTGCTTCTGTTGTACAGTGGGGATGGAAAGAAATGTGAACACGCGGCATCTACATTCTCTGCTGTTTCGCATTTATTTTCAAGCGGCTGTAGCCTGGATGGTGATAAAAAGCCACTAGAGCCGTCCATGATACAATCAAGAACCACCTAGCATCCCTCTATTGCCACCATGGTCAGAGTGTGATGAAAGCAGTGCGCCATGCTGTTCACGTTTCTTTCCATCCCCCCCAGTACATTCTTGCTTTCATTCTTGATAGGCTTAGATGTCGCTTCAAGATATCGGAAGGCCATCAACATAACACTAACCATAACTATGGAGGACTGCAGTAAAAAAGTCTGTTCTAGCTGTTTTATCTATTTTAGTGTTGGTTAAACGTTCTAATAAAGCTCCCGTTTGTGCTGCGTGCATGCACGCACACGCGTGTGAGAGCTTCAATTCATTTTTTTAACACTTCTGACTGCTGTAACATGTGCCCCTTTTCCAGGCTAGGTTTTACAAAGGTCTCTACGATCGATCATTTGCGATCTCATTTTCCACTCTTGGATGCTGTTGACCATAAACGAAGACAAACCGAGGTAAATAACAAATCTTGTCGTAACGTTGTGCCGTTAGCAGGGTTTTCCATAGCTTTGTTCTGACGCTTGCCATTGTTGGCTAAATGGAGAGCTAAATGTAAGAGTTCCAGAAGGAAATACTTATATGAATAACTCTAAGCTTCCGTGGGCGTTTAGCACAGAACTTTGTATAGATAACGCTGCGGCCTTGCAATATCTTGTGGATGTCTTCTCTTGGAGCCATCACAAATATCCACTCATCAAATAAATATGAGGCAGTCTAGTGAGTTATTAGGAACTAAATGTTTCCAACAACTGGAGGATTATTATAGACAGGTGGAAACTGTAAGTATGGACTGCAGCAAGTCTAATAGATTGACTGGTGCAGGTTTTTTTTTTTTTTCGGTTAGGTTAGATCTAGATGTCAAGGTTAGCACTGACCAACTAGAGGCCGTGGAAAACTGTCGCTTTAGTCTGCCTCCATATCTCATCTAAGAGAAATGATATGTAATCTTTATTTTCTATTCAGCTGTTTGTGTTAATATAGACCACGCTGGACAACGTTTGATTGTGTGCTGTGCACTTCTTTTTTAATTTTTTGTAGCCTTCACCCTATGAACGATACTCCAAGGGTTGAAGGTAAGTTTGATTATCTTGCACACATCCTTAATTTGTGTTTGCTGGCCATGCTAATGCCGGACTGTGGCATTTGCTGCTAAGCTTGAGGTCACAGGCTTAATATACGCATTGCAGTTGGAATCCAGTGGGGCAAAAATACAAAATGTTATGTGTTGCTATCTTCTGGCACATGTTAGAGGACACAGGAGGGTCACAATTTTTCCAGTCTTCTCAAGTACAGTGATTTTACGTGAAACCCTTAATCAGTAACTCTATTTTCTTTTAATTACAATACTTAACCCTTTGTATCCCAGCGTCTACATATGTGGACAAAACATATGATGAAGTGGAATCAGGCTAGCCAACGCATTGCCTTAAAATCGATTTGAAATGTTGGCATTACTTCAGAATTTTATAAAAACATCTATATGTGTCCACTTCTGTGCACAAACAGCGGTCAGTGCGCACAGAACAATGGCGTTCTTCACAAGTCGCCTGTAGAGGTGTATGCCTACATATTTTTATAGGTTCACTCTAAATTCGTAAGAAGTTTATATTATTGAGATTTATTCGAGGAAAGGAAGGGTTTATCTTGTCTTTGTGTGACTTTTGTTGCACTGTGAGCGACCAAAGTTTTGCAAGTTGAGTTGTTGCTGCGGCGTCCACGTTGTGGACAACAGGCATACCGAGTTCGTGTAAAAAGCTGATTAGAACGCCGTCATGGTATAAGACCCGCTTTGTTGCCGTTGCGGCTCTACCCAAAACATCATCAGTGATATAGCTAAACACGCCTTGTAGAAGTTATTTAGAATTTATTTGCTTTATGCTGGACGTGGATTAAGTGATGAAGACATACATGCCATAATTTCGAGCTGACTAGCAGAAGCGAATGATCCGATTTGGAGGGAACCGGTAATAGCACGTTGAAGTAGAGCCATGAACAAGCAAATGCCTTATGAAAAATGCTACTGCTGATGATGAAAGCATTCAGTTTGAACGTAAACCATGAAGCACTGGTAATGATGATCAACCACGATAAAGATGATGACGAACACGTTGAAGTAGAGCGGTGGGCAAGCAGCTGGGCCTTGACTGGTTGATTATAATGATGGTGATGATGAAGGCGTTGAATCAGAGCCGTTAGCCATCGGCCACGTGACCCTTTACGATGTGATGAGATAACAATACTAATAATGGTGGTGGTGATGATGATGGTGATGATGATGATGACGCTGTTGAACTGATGATGGCGTTGATATGGTAAGTAGTGATGATGGTAGTGATCATTGTGTGGAAGTTCTTTGCTGCCGGACGGCTCTGTTCCAAGTTGGAACGAGCCGTCGGCAAGCAATGTTCCCATGTACGATGAAAGAAGGAAGATGGACCCAGCGTAACTGGTGTTCCCAGCGTCCACATATGTGGACACTTGTTCTTGTAGAACTAAAGCTAAAACTTCCCATGTTTTGGTTTATTCCCACTTTCGTATGTATTGTAATTGCATATACGCAAAAAAATATTTACTTGCGCAGCTGGATTGGCCATGGGATACAAAGGGTTAATAAATCCTTTAATGGACTGCTCGTGCAATCCACGTAGTTTAAAAAGAAGTTATCTTCATAAAGAATTTTAGCCTGACCATTTAGTGTGTTACGTTCATGAAAAAACACGTTGCCAGTGACATGGCTGGTGGTAACAATGCCAGTAGCAACACCCTGTGACACATATTGTACATTTTTGTGTCATACAAGTGTTATAGTCAAGTGATAACAACTGTATGTTGGTGCTTACATCACTGCCAACACTTCACGTTAGAAGCAAAGCAGATTATGGTAGTTCACTGCAATGGTATTCTCCTTTCTTTTTAAACTCTTTGCCACAAGAGGGCAGCACCATCACTGCTGCTCTCACATCTCTGGTAACTGGTGTTTTGTAAGAATTGATGCATATGCTGACAGACTAAAGCTCTTTTATAACTTAATGGAGGCTGCTTGGCCCTCTGTCTCAGCTTTTAGCTTAAGCAGCCATTCGGGCATTTTCTAGTTCATAATGCGAATTTTATTTAGACTACAAAAACATGTTACAGTGTAATCTCATTGATACATTTTTCAGGGAAACCGGAAAATTAGATGTAATATGCAAAAGTCATATTAACCAAAGAGGTTAAAAAAAGGAGGAAAATATGCATACTCCGTCAGCAACTCGCTTTTGTTGAGCCAAATTGAAGTAGCTGGTCAATTTCCACTGCACTATCTTCTTTTTGCGGTGAAAAGATCACCGCCAGACAGTCTGCTGCGCCTCAGCGGCTCTGAAACGTGCAAATCACGGCTTGTTGCAATGCAGTTTGAGCTAGTATACTGAAGAATAAACGTAGGATTTCTAGATGTATCGGTCAAAATCCACTTTCGCAGTCGTATTCAATCTTTGGCAAAAATGTGATCGTATTTAAACGCATGAAAATCCATTATTTCCAAAGGACATTGGCTGGGAATAAGAAGAAAAATTTGCTGAATCATATCAACGAGATTGCACTGTATAGCGCAAGCTTTGAAGGTAGGCATATGGCCAGGTATGCACTAACTGCCGCACCATCGTTTCAGCCGTGGTGTTGTTTGGTGAGCCAGTGAGGTGGGAGACACAAGCCTGCAGCTGATAATAGACGTGTGCTCATGACAAACGGCCTTCCATGCCAGGCTGCTCCTTCTATTCCTTACCCCCATCTGCCCATCTTGGCTTGCAACAGACCTGCATGGTGGCTGAGGCATGTCTTCCAAGGTGGGCATGTCTGAAAGCTGTGCTTTTTTTCATGATAGTTTTTTTTTCTTTCTTTTTCTCAACAATTTCCTCAAATTGTCTTGCTTCAAAAGTGCTAGAAAAGAAGCGTTTATAGCCGTGCATGGCAGTGAAGTATCATAAACAGAGCACAGCAAACATTTTAGCACTATGCTTCCCGGAATTTGGCATGATGACAAACCACAGGTCACGTTTCCGTTCAAGTATTCATGAAGTCTAAACTAAATAGAACAACTATGCACAAGTATTTGTGTCAGAAAAACACGTAGAATAAAATTGATGTTATAATCAACTGTCCACAAGGAAAGTACTTTTGCTCATGACAGCTGTACACTCATCACCGGTACAGAAAGGTTCGAAAGTTGTGCTTTTGCTGTAGAGGATAAATCGATCGTTGCTTTGGGTTACGCGCCAGTTCAATTGGTATGGACTTCAACAGCACAAAAGGCAAGCACGAATGTTGAAAGCAGACCACTGATGTAGGTTAATACTGACATATTAGGCATAGCACTAACTGACTAATTCTTTAACTCGCTGTCGAAAGCATTAATTTCATTCGTGTGTACCAGTGTCATGCCAAACACAGTGCGTGTTGTGTAAGCACGCTTGTTCTGCGGCTTTTTTCATATTTATTATCGCAAGGTGTTGATTCGTGATGTGCCACCCACTTTCAAATATATTGGCATGCCATCTGTGTGACCACGGGTGCTTCTAAGCCACAATGCAAAGCAGCTGTGGCCCTCCTGGCATTCTGAAGCTGCCATACTCTCCTTGTTTTGTTTTTGAATTACAACCACGGCTTTAGTAACATATGGGAAGGCTGGCTGTGTTTCATCTTTAGTACAGCATTGCTCAAAAA